>NC_092227.1:47732415-47774915 GCF_036320965.1 Panulirus ornatus
TTCAAGCCCCAGTTAAGGCACCTGGCCCAACCCAGCTGTTTATCCTTCCATTTGGGTCTTATCGATCAACAGGAGCCTGGTGTGTGTTGAGATGTGTATGTGTGTGTGTGTATACATACCGTTAAGATATGGCGTATACACCAGTATACACTGTTAGGGCAACATGAGAGTAAAATTTTCCTGTTGCCCACAAAGAATATATATATATATATATATATATATATATATATATATATATATATATATATATATATATATATATATATATATATATATATATTTTTTTTTTTTTTTTTTTTCATACTTTGTCGCTGTCTCCCGCGTTTGCGAGGTAGCGCAAGGAAACAGACGAAAGAAATGGCCCAACCCCCCCCCCCATACACATGTACATACGTCCACACACGCAAATATACATACCTACACAGCCTTCCATGGTTTACCCCAGACGCTTCACATGCCTTGATTCAATCCACTGACAGCACGTCAACCCCTGTATACCACATCGCTCCAATTCACTCTATTCCTTGCCCTCCTTTCACCCTCCTGCATGTTCAGGCCCCGATCACACAAAATCTTTTTCACTCCATCTTTCCACCTCCAATTTGGTCTCCCTCTTCTCCTCGTTCCCTCCACCTCCGACACATATATCCTCTTGGTCAATCTTTCCTCACTCATTCTCTCCATGTGCCCAAACCATTTCAAAACACCCTCTTCTGCTCTCTCAACCACGCTCTTTTTATTTCCACACATCTCTCTTACCCTTACGTTACTTACTCGATCAAACCACCTCACACCACACATTGTCCTCAAACATCTCATTTCCAGCACATCCATCCTCCTGCGCACATCTCTATCCATAGCCCACGCCTCGCAACCATACAACATTGTTGGAACCACTATTCCTTCAAACATACCCATTTTTGCTTTCCGAGATAATGTTCTCGACTTCCACACATTTTTCAAGGCTCCCAAAATTTTCGCCCCCTCCCCCACCCTATGATCCACTTCCGCTTCCATGGTTCCATCCGCTGACAGATCCACTCCCAGATATCTAAAACACTTCACTTCCTCCAGTTTTTCTCCATTCAAACTCATCCTGGGGTAAGGGAGAAAGAATACTTCCCACGTATTCCCTGCGTGTCGTAGAAGGCGACTAAAAGGGGAGGGAGCGGGTGGCTGGAAATCCTCCCCTCTCGTTTTTTTTTTTTTTTTTTTTTTTTTTTTTATATTCCAAAAGAGGGAACAGAGAAGGGGGCCAGGTGAGGATATTCCCTCTAAGCCACAGTCCTCTGTTCTTAACGCTACCTCGCAAACGCGGAAAATGGCGAATAGTATAGAGAAAAAAAAAAAAAAAAAAAAATATTATATATATATATATATATATATATATATATATATATATATATATATATATATATATATATATATGTAACGAAGCCCACGTAGCTGTTACCAAGTAGAGGTGAGAAGAAGGCCATTGTGTTAGCCAGGAAGGAGGTGTATCTTCGAGGGATCCGAATGGCTGACTTGGGTTCTTGGAAACCCGAGTCGATCTGGCCAGATTCTGACAATACGCTGGCTGGTGTAGTGTTCCTCGAGTGTAGGACCCACCCGTAACATGGAGTGTGTGTGTGTGTGTGTGTGTGATGCGTCCCGCCAGAAATATTGGGTAATATCAGCGATCCAGAATAACAGGAAATTGATTTCGTGTTGGCCTGACTCCGCGTTGCTGATTGCAATTCGATACATTCCCTCCCTCCCCTCACACAGTCCTCCTCCATTGTTTACCCTTCGCTGCTGTTACCTCCCCTTCAGTGGACACCCCACTCTCTCTCTCTCTCTCTCTCTCCCCAGCGCTCCCTCCCTCCCTCGTAGTGGCGCTACCCTCCACCCTACCAGCCGGCGAGGACCACTCCAGCAGTATGGCCAATTATTGATTGTCTGGTCCAGGTGTCCGGATGATGGTGATCCCTAGCACCAAGCGTGATGCCTGCCTCCCTCCTTTCCCTACCCAGCCTCACCCACTCCTCTCTGCCAGCCCGCAGCCTCACCCCTATCTTCGTCGAACCCCGTCATCACCCTTATCTACGTCCAGCATCTTCATCTCGCTCGGCACACTGTCGCTTCCGATGTTAACCTCGTCTGAGGACATGCCACGGCTCAGGTCAACCATATGTTTTCCCAGCGCCATCACTTTCTCCTGTAGTGTCTTGGTGTAGCGGCATCACCTGCCCCCACAATCTGAGCTGGTACCGTCCGTTGCTGCTAGTGTGATATTTTAGGCTCGGGTGCTGGTAGTGTATGGTAGGGTAGGCTACGATGCTTCTAGTATGGTAGTGTAGCCTCTGCTTCTGCTAGTGTGGTAGTGTTGGTTCTCTGTCGTCCTCATTTGTATTACTGATCAATGCCTCGAGTACGTTCATTTGCTTTGTCTGTTATTACAGGCTCTGATGTCGTGTGGTATTGTAGTTGCTGTCCCTACGGCATCGTAGTAGGCTCAGATACCCTCATTGTAGTGTTGTAGCTTTTTCCTTTATGGGCAGCACTTCAAAAGTCATGCCTTCATACCTGATGGTCATTCGGACATGTGCTCATGCCGCCTTGCGCAAGGAGTGGTAAAGGGTCGTACCGTTGTGCTCAGAGGTCCTACCGCCGTGAACAAGGATCGTACCGTCGTGTTCACGGGTCGTAACATTGTCCTCAATGGTCGTCCCCCGTCGTGCATAGGAGGTTAGAAAGAAAATGAAAAATATGATGGTTGAATGAGGATAGTTCTGGTGGTTGCCAAGACATAGAAATAAATACCTAAGATGAGAGGCTGAAAACGAGGGAAATGAGAAAAAATTGAAACGAGAACAAGAAATGTAGCAAAGAGAATGGGGTGTGGAACATGGTTCAGAATGAGGAACAAAATAAGTGGGTTGAGGAACGGCGAGGGGGTTGAAAATCTTAAGCGGGTGTTCATAAGTGTCTAATGCTTCTTTTTTAATGGTAAGTTCTGAGAGACAAGAGTGATTTTTTTTTTTTTTTTCTCGGGGGGGAGGGTTTGTTGGTAAGTACAGAGGTTGCACAGGCGATAAGCTGGTCAAGTGGTACATGCTTATGGTAAAAAGAAATGTGTGGTAGGATGGGATGATGTACACAGATGTGGCGGGAGTCTCTTGTCGCGGGTGTCGGTGCATCAAGTGAGGCAGGTGCCCCGTAGAAGATTTGGTCATTGCGTAAGTGTCTTAGTGCAGTCGCTGGCTCTGCTGCAGAAGAGGAGTTATCGAGATCTCGTAGCTTTGTTGCTGGTGTGGCGGATATGAAGTGGTTGAAGTTTCGTAATTTGGAGTGCGCATTGATGCCATGGTTTCGTTTTGCTGCTGGAGAAGAGACGTAGCCAAGATTATCATAAAGGACCTGCGGTCGAAGACGGGCGTTGAGGATGCATATGAAGTTCCCATTAGAGGAGGCCATGGGAGGTAAGGCACTACGGTAGCTCTTGCTAGAGACCTGGTAGCCACGAGTCACATGGCGGACTTTTCCAGGCACAAGGCGCACTTACGTGTGCAAAGGCTAATGGGATTGACTGCCCGACTGCCCACGGTGGCTGTAGCAGTGGTATTTATGTGTGGTCTGGCTATGCCACTCTGGAGGCGATGATAGCGTAATGACGGCAGTCTAAGTAGGTGACAGAGGTCTCGTAGGGATGACAGAGAACTGTCGATTGGCGGGAGTTAGACGTGGCTGGAACTTCCTTTGCGAAGGTCATTATCGTCGTTTATTGAGATCCTTTGGCTATTTCCTGAAACATCAGACGATGTTGATAACTGTCAGTTGCTTGATGGAGATAATTGTGGCGGGCCAGTCTCGGGCGTCCAGGTGTGGTCGAGTTGTGACTAATTTCACCATCTCGTCTGGTCGCCGTCATTAAGATGTAGGATGTGAGTAGTGTCATTGGAGAATACAAGAATGACGCAGTGCTACTCCTCTCCTCAGTTTTATACGTATAGATGACACTTGTACGGTGATGAGGTTGCTGCTGCAGTTGGCTGGGACGTCCATTGTTGGCAGGTAAGGAAGCAGTTCGATCGCGGAGGTTAGAAAATGTTGCCTGCTGTCAGAGAAAGACATGAGGGTCGAGGCAGGAGTGGGATGCAGTTGGGTAGGGTAGGGGGGTAGGATTATAGCAATGGGCTGGGGATATGGTCCCGCCGAGAATGGGAGGTTGACCTTTAGCACTTTGTGAACCTGTCCGAATATCCCTCTCAGTCACCCCGCGGGTCATCAGTCTAGTGGGTGTTCAACGTGTCTGTTTTATTTGTAATGACGATGAGGAGAGAGTGAGGGGTACAGAAATGTGAGTGACTAAACATTGCTGCCTTGGGTAAGTTCAGAGTTGATGAACTGGGACAAGTGGTGCAAAGTTATGGTTAAAAAGAAGAGGTGAGTAAGTCCAGGTGAGATGGTGTAGGCTATAGTGCGGCAGGAGTTCCGTGGCGCTTCTGCGGCTGTGTGAGATGAGCTAGAAGCCCCGTAGGCGAGTTGGTCGTTGTGTAGGTTCTCGTGGTGCAGTTGCAGGAGAGATTACTGGATTACTGAAAGCTGCGTAAGATTTGTAAGATGGATGGAGGAATATGAAAGTCATCCATGGTTGAGTTACAGGAGAAACGGGAATCGAAGAGAGTTGCTGTGTGTACGGGAGAGACAGCTATAATACCGTCAGAACGGAAAAATGAAGGGAAAGTAGAACGACAGTAGTTGTTAGAGATGCCCTTAGCTCAACACCAGAAGGACCCATCTGTGGTTGACGAGGAGAGGTTATCGCACTTCCTTTCAACAAAGGAACGCCTAACCTCACGGATAACGTACTTCCAGTGATTACGGGCGGTGATCAAAGATGAATAGGAGACGTAGGAAGGACAGTTTTCCAAACTCGATCCTTTGTCTGAATGACCTCAGAACAGGAACGGTCAAACCATGGATAGGAAGAACAGCTCATCTTGGAGGAAGAGGAGATAAATGCAACAATTCCCGCAAAAATAACCTCTTCCATGCGTTTGACGGAGACAGAAGTATCGCCATATATGGGAACAATAATTTACTCAAGGGAAAGTCAGAAAAGAAGTTGCGTAAGTTATTCCAGTCAACTTTGTTCAGGTGCCAGAATTTACATAAAGTATGGACTGCTGGAGTGGGAGGTACCGTTGAAATAGATACATTTATGAGATCGTGGTTAGATGAACCATTTGTGGTGAGATTGTGTAGTTACAGCAGGAAGAATCAAAGTTGAAAAGCAAATCTAAAATGTTGGGAGTGGTCACTGGGGTCAGAAATATGGATATGTTGAGAGGTGATTTGATCTGAATTATTAAGAATGGAGAACGTGAGGGCTTCAGTCGCTCTGTTATCCGTATAGGAGGAATTCAACCATTCCCTATGGTGAACGTTGAAATCCCCGAAGTAGAGATCTCGGCGTGCGGGTGAGAGGACGCCACAGTCTCATAGTAAGAGTTTAGATGTAGAAGAGAGAGAGATGAAATTCGTTGAATTTAGGAGGGCAGTAGGCAAAACAGAGGAAAAGTGAGGTAGTTGGGAGACAGACCTTGAGCTACATAACATCAGTTTGGGCTCTCGAGGTCGTCAAGGCGTGCAACAGGTGTGTTGATGTTGGAATACGCGCAAACACCACATGTGAACCGGAATTGTGAGTAGAGATTATAGTTAGATGAGAAAAATGGATCTCAGAGTGAAGTAAGATTTTAGGAAAGAGACAGGACAGATGGTGTTCAACAGAAGTGAGGTCACTAGAGACACCATGAATGTTGGTATAGTGAATAAAACAAGAGGAAGGTCTATCACAGAGGGAAAGTTTGTGGGAGTGGGCTAGACGACTACAGTCTGAGCTGTCCCTCTCATTGGCAGTTGAGTCAGGCAGAAACCCAGAGATTCTTAGCACCCCATGATGCTAGATTAGGGGACATAGTTATGGATTCTATTATGATATACATTTAGAAACTCGGACAGGAGATGGCAAGAGCACTTATGTGAAGAGAATAATCAAGGTTTAAGTAGGTGTATGGTGCTTATAAGGAGAAGATGACAGGACTAGCCCAGTAGACCCGTTTTGATGAGACAGAGAGTAAGACCAGCAATCCTAACATGGAAAGTGTGAGATGGTTGGTTATGGGCACTTCTTACAAGCTTCTTGGTCAGGACGGTAGTACCACCCTATGTGGCTGCTGTCAACAGTCTACAACTTATTGGATTGCTCCAGGGGTAGGGGACGGGATATTCGAGAACTAGGGTACTGGGAGGGGGCCATTTCACTACCACCTGAGCCGTCCTTCGCGCTAGCAGCAGTCGCACAATAAATTTTCGTCACAGGAGTAAACCTTAAAGTTGCAAGGGTCGTGGGAGGGGCCATTACTCTACTACCTGAGCCCTCCCTCTCATTGGCAGCAGAATCACAGAAGTAATTTGTTTTCCTTTGTCTCTGTTGCTTCAACATACGCCCACACTCACACATATAAGATTATACAAGGTTGCTGTCTGCTGCATATTAAGGTAAGGTTAGTGGACCAGTTACGGCGTCCAGGCATGGTGGATATTTCCACCATGTCAGGTTGATACCAGAGAGATATGCTGGGTGTGTGTTGTGATGTTGTGGTCTTTAGTTTGGAGACCGAGGAAGAGTATGGAGAGAATGAGAAAGTTGGGTTAGGATTATAGAGATTTGGAGTGAGAAAGACGGGTAAGGTAAGGTGATGCGAGGAAGGTTGTCAGGGTTTAGATATTACCAGGATTGGAATAAATATCTACTCCATAGGCGTGGAGTATGTGTAATTTGTTTGCGGTATTTAGACAGAATCGTCTTTTTATGGTATTGATGGTGTTAGAAAGTTATGTATATTCGGACAGAAGCGAGATATCTTGTGTTCCCCGAGGGCAAATGATTATTTGGATATAATCGCAGTTATGTAGACCCATATATTTGTATAGATATGAAAAATGTCTTCGGACAGATGCACATGTATCGTGTATCCACTGACCAAGTATTCCCATATATGTATATGTTTTCCGTGTCAGCGAAGTAGCGCCAGGAACAGACGAAGAACGACCTCATTTGCTCACATCCACTTTCTAGCTGTCATGTATATAGCACCGAAATCTGTGACTACCTCATGTGCCCTGGTTCATCCCAATGACAGTGTGTCGACCCATGAATATCACAGTGCTCCAATTCTCCTTATCCCATGCACGCTTCCTGCCCTCTTACACATGTAGGTCTCGATAATTCAGAGCATTTTTCACTCTTTCATTCCCCCTCGTCCTCGGTCCTCCTCCTGGTTCTCTCTCACCCTGTCATTCCTTACTCAGACAATCCTTAAACATTTCATATCCATCACATGTTCCTCCTTCCATTCTCTTGAATGCAGTGCCCATATGCCATCAGACGTACCCATCTTTGTCATTCGGACAGGGACCTCCCTTTCCACACACACACACTACCTTTATACCCTATCCCCCCTTCTGTGGTTCAATGCAGTTCCCATAGTTCCATCATCTGCCATTAATACTTCTAGTTATCCAAAACACCACTTTCTCTCTGTTCTCTCCATTCACACCCACACCCAGACCAACCTATGTCTCTTTCCCCTGCCAGACCTCATTACCATCATCATATTCACATTTATTCTCAACTTATTCCATTTACGCACACTCCGAAATTCAGACACCAGCTTCTTCATTATCTTAATAGAGTCTACCATCATCTGCAAACAACAGTTGACTTACCCCCTCAGTAAACTGCAGACCGGCTTTATCAAAACTCGCGTATTTACCTCCTTCTCCGCCCTATCAGTAAACAGAGTAAACAGTCATAGTGATATCATACACCCTTGATTCAGACCCACCTTCACATGGAAATACCTAACCTTCCTTCCTTCTTACTCTCAAATATCCCATAAGCTCATGATGTAAACATCATATATTCGTTGTATCTCTATCAACCCTATCATTCACCTCATCCATTTGCACATCCAGATAGATAGATACCTTGTACAGATCCTTTTATTTCTCTAACTATTTCTAAAACAAATATTTCGAGGCATACACTTCGTCCTCACAAAACCTCTACCACTCCTGAAGCTACATTCCTCCTCCCAGTCTGATGCTATGTGCATACCACCGTGCTGTCCAGTCGCCACACTCACATACATTTGAACAGATAAATTCATAGAATTTCTTTGCCATACAAGCATTCACTTTTGTCCCCTTCGACTTATATAATGGCACTATACAGTCATGCTGACGATCCTCAGGCTGGATCTTAAGCCATACATACAATGAAAATCCTAACCTGTCAACAACATTGGTACACCCTTTCTTGAAAAATTCAACTACAATCCTATCCACTCCGGTTGCTCTGCCGCATTTCATTTTACACAAGACTTTCACCACCTCTCTTTTCTCTAAACAGTTCTTCCTGACTCTTTCTTTCTGCACACCTCCATATCTCAGACACCTTATGTCTGTCACCGTATCATTTGATTCTCTGACTCATTCAACATGCCTTGAAAATACTTATTCCAACTCGTTTTTCACCTTTTACCACTTTCCCCTTATGCTGCCTTCACTGATCTCTTGATCGCCTCGCGCTATGTTGCTCCATCCAAAACAATCATTCTTCCTGAAGTGTGTCAGTACTCTCTCACCCCATCGTTCATTTTCCCCTCTCATTCAACCACTGCACCATCCTCTCGATTTCCTACCGTTTTCTCTTGTGCGGTTACTCGTGGTCCTTCCCTGCAGGTATCGCCCCTATACCTCTTTTTCATTGTCGACCTAATTTCCTCATTCCACCTCTCATTACCTTTCATCAGACGCCCACATCCCACCTTCCTCTTGACACACTTTACCCTCACATGTAAGCAATGCTTCCCTAAATAGCCCCCTTTCCAAACTCATTCGCTTTTACCACCCTCTTCCCAACTATGTTATTCCTCTTTTCCGAAAGTACTGCAAACTTTTCACATTGCTTCCACCAAGAAGTGATAACCATACCACCAGCTGCCCCTCTGAGCACATTTACAGTCAAGTCTCTCTTTGCACACCTGTGTGTTAGTACATAATCCAGTGATTTCTGTTGACCTCCAGCCCCATTTATCAATGTATTTTCACGAGTGTTCCTTTTCTTTTTTACCAGGTATTCCCAGTTATCAGTCCTTTTTCAGCACAGAACTTCACAAGCTGCTTAAAGTTTTCATTCATATCAGGTACCCAGTGGCCCCTCAGCTGTCGTATCGCCCATTCGTTTTCATATCTCCCACCCCTAACTCTCGTTTTCTTTTATCAGAACAGCGGATGCATTTCCTCATCCCTTTCCAGTACCTCGCCTCTTTTCCTCACTCCTCTTGTTACTTGGTGCAGCAGTTAGCCCACACTTAACTCAGGTGCTCATCGTCCCCTCGGGTCTGGTTGGTAAATGAGCTCCTGGCTTGGGCTGGGGTGTGAGTGTGACTACTATTTGTGTGTTATGGGGAGAGGTTTTACACTTCTTGTTGTTATATATGTACCATGTCTACTTCTGTGTATATATGCATCACAAATACCCGAGCCTATATCATATACTCCGACATGTGTATGTACACGTATAGGAATAATAATATGATACATAGTTTATGGTGCGCGCGCACACACACACACCACACACACACACACACACACACACACACACACACACACACACCTCGTACGTACGTGTCCTTGTGGTAGGGAAGGAAAATCTACTTCCGTATTCCCTGTGTGTCAGAGACGTCGAGTAAAGGGGGCGGAAGCATTGGGCAGGAAACCCTCCCCTTCTTGTATTTCAGTTTTTAGAAGAGGAAACAGGAGTCAAGGGGAGTGCTCATCCTCCCCGAAGGTTCAGGCAGGAATGCTTTAAATGTGTGTGGATGTAACCAAGATGAGAAGACAGAAGAGATTATTGTATGTTTGAGGAAATAAACCTGGATATTCTGGCTCTAAGGGAAACGAAGCCCAAGGATAAAGGGGGAGAATGGTTTGAAAATGTCCCCGAAGTAAAGTCAGTGATTGGTGAGAGGACAAGTGCTAAGGAAAGGGTAGCACTGTTGCTGAAGCAGGAGTTGTGGGAGTGTAGGGAAATGAGCTCTAGATTGATGACGAAAGATGGTTAATTATTTTTTATGCATTTGGTCATGAGAAGAAAGATCATGAGAGGCAAGTGTTTGGGAGTAGCTGAGTGAATGTGTCAGTAGTTTTGATGCAAGAGACCAGGTGTTAGTGATGGGTGATTTGAATACGAGAGTGAGCAATGTAGCAGTTAAGGTTGTAACTGGGGAACTTAGGGTATTAGATAGCGTGAATGAAAATGATGAACAGCTTTTGGAGTGGTGTGCTGAAATAAGGACTTGTAATTGGGAATACCTGGTTTGAAAATAGACACACACGTATCCTTATGCGAGTAGGGCAGATGGTCAGCGGACATTATTAGATTACATACTTATTGATAGACATGTAAAAGAGATACGTTTAGACGTGAATGTGCTGAGAGGAGCAGCTGGAGGGATGTTTGATCGTTACTCTTTAGAGGCGAGGGTGAAGATTTGTAGTTTTCGGGAATGAGGAAACAATGGATGAGAAGAGAGTACTGAGAGTAAGGGAGCTTGGAAAAGAGACTTGTGTGAAGAAATTCCAGGAAAGATTGAGTGTAGCTTGGCAGAATGTGAAATTAAATGAAGCTAGGGGAGTAGGTGAAGAATGGGAGATTCTGGGGGAAGCTGCTGGCATTTGCTAGAGATGCATGTGGCATGCGTTGGATGGGAAGTGGGTAGATTAGAAAGAGTAGTGAATGGTAGGTGAAGAAGTGAAGTTGCTAATGAAAGAGAGAGAGAGGTATATGGCCAGTACTTACAGGAAAGGAATACAAATGATTGGGAAAGATATAAGAGAAAGTGGCAGGACGTCAGGAGGGAGGTGCATTGGTTAAAAAATGTGGGCAGTAAGAATTGGGTAAGAGAGTATCTGTAAACTTTAGGGAAAATAAAAAGATGTTTTGGAAGGTAAATACTGTGCAAAAAACAAGAGAACAAATGGAAACATCGGTGAAGGGGGCGAATAGGGAAGTGGTAACAGGTAGTGATGAGTGAGGAGATGGACTGTTGAATGTATTTGATGACAGGGTGGCAGATGTAGGGTGTTTGGGTGGAGATGTTGGGATACTAAGAAAGTCATGGAAAGTGGTCTGGTGAAGAAAGAAAAGGTGGTGAAAACCCTGCGTAAGATGAAATGTGGCAAGGCGGCTGGAGTGTATGGTTTTGCCGTTGTATTTCGTCAGAAAGGGGGTGACTGTGTTGTTGTTTGGTTTGTTATGATGTTCAAGTATGTATGGATCATGGTGAGTTGACTGAGGATTATTGGAATACATGCATATTTACATTGTATAAAGGCATGAGAGATAAGGATGAGTGTTCAAACTACAAAGTATACATGGTAAGGCGTATGGGAGGGTAGTGATTGAGAGGGTGAAGGCATGTACAGAGCATCAGATTGGAGAGGAACACTGTATTCAGAAATGATAAGAGGATGTATGGATAAAATGTTTGCTTTAACGACTGTGTGAGAAATATTTAAACATAAGGATCTGTATTTGACATGGATTTATGGATTCAATTTGATAGAAATGCCTTGTGGAAGGTATTAAGAGTATATTGTTTGGAAGGAAAGCTTTTAGAAGCAATGAGAAGTTTTTATCAAGGATGTAAGGCATGTGCATGATTCGGAAGAGAGGAGAGTGGGTGGTTCCAAGTGAAGGTTGGTCTGCGGCAGGGGCCTGTGATGTTACTATGGCTGTTTAATTTGTTTATGGTTGGGGTGGTGGAGAGAGAGAGGCGAATATGCAGTCATAGTATAGGTGATGAAGTGGCCTGGGAAGTGAGTCAGTTGTTGTTTGCTGATGTTATAGCAGTGGTGGCAGATTTGAATGAGAAACTGCAGAAGTTGGTGACTGTTTGGAAGAGTGTGAAAGAAAGAAGTTGAGAGTAAATTTAAATAAAACCAGGGTTATTAGGTTTAGCAGGGTTGAGGAACAGGTTAACTGGGATGAAATGTAAAATTTAGATACTTCGGAGTGGACAAGGCGGCGAGTGGAACCATGGAAGTGGAAGTGAGACATAGTGGGCGAGGCGAACGAAGTTTCTGGAAGCACAGAAGAATGTGTGGAAAGAAAGGTCGTTATTTGGGAGGGTAATAAAAAATCGTTCTATTTAAAAGCATGGTGGTTACTACAATTTCATATGCCATGATGCGAGGCATGGGCTATAAATGGGGATGTGCGGACGAGGGTGGATGCGTTGGAAATGAAATGTTTAAGGACAATATGTGGTGTGAGGTGGTTTGGTCGAGTAAATCATAAAAGGGTAAGAGAGATGTGTGGTAATAAAAAGAGTGCGAGTGTTAGAGCTGAAGAGGGGATACGAACATAGTTTTGGACATATGGAGAGAATGAATGAGGAAAGGTTGACAGAGAGGATATGTCGGAAGTGGAGGTAACAAGAAGGAAGGATCGAGTGAAAAAGATTTTGAGAGATGGGGCCTTCCTAAACATGTAGGGGGTGAAAAGCGTGAACGGTTTGGAGTGAATTGGAACGATACGGTATACATGGGTCGGCGTGCTGTCAGTGGACTGAACCAGGGCATTTGAAGCGGCCGGAGAAAACCGTGGAAAGGGCTGTGAGGCCTGGTTGTAATATTGGTTTATTACACCTGACAGCAAGAAAATGGTTGTAAGCGAATGCGGCCTTTCATTGCGGCCTGTTTCCGATGCCTTTTCGCTAATGCGGGAAACTGCGATCAAGTATGAAATTATATATATATATATATATATATATATATATATATATATATATATATATATATATATATATATATATATATATTTTTTTTATTTTCCAAAAGAAGGAACAGAGGGGGCCAGGTGAGGATATTCCAAAAAAGGCCCAGTCCTCTGTTCCTAACGCTACCTCGCTACCGCGGGAAATGGCGAATAGTTTAAAAAAAAAAAAGAAGAAAATATATATATATATATATATCTTTTTTTTTCTTTTAAACTATTCGCCATTTCCCGCGTTAGCGAGGTAGCGTTAGGAACAGAGGACTGGGCCTTTTTTGGAATACCCTCACCTGGCCCCCTCTGTTCCTTCTTTTGGAAAATTAAAAAAAAAAAAAAAAAAAAAAACGAGAGGGGAGGATTTCCAGCCCCCATATATATATATATATATATATATATATATATATATATATATATATAAACATCGATTGCGGGCATTGGGGAACCAACGAGGTCAGGCTTGTTGGGGGAAATGTTTCACCCGTCGTTTAGGTGATGACAAAACTGCTTCTTAAAAGAAGACTTTGTATCTATCGAGTGAAATATAAGAGTTTCACACTGCAGTTGTGGAAAGGGGCAGAGTCAGATGAGTGTTACGAGTACCAACGGTCACAGTGTGGGACGGAATGGTTAGCTTGGTCTGTCTGCCCTGATGATGGGGCACACAAGCAACCAGCTTTTGCCGTTCAGCCCAATATGCAAACCTGTGCAACGCGCAGCCGAGCTAATACAATATCCACCCTTTGATCCCTACAAGTGAAGTAATCCCATACTGATGTACTGAATTGTATAGGGTAGTACAGGCGCCATATACCCCGTGTTGTTTCATATTTTGAATATTGCCACCTTATTATTGCATGGATTAGAGTTACTGAAACTTCGTTTTTCTCGGTAATTCGTCATAATAACCTTATCGCTTCATCAGCAAGGATTTAAAGGTCTGCTTGGTGTTTGAAGTCATTCATGGCACTAAATGTTTTATGGCCTGGAATTCTTCGTTTTCCGTTACATGTTGCCGACTAGGAGTTTGCGTCAACATTTACGCCGATCGATAATCCGTTTAGACATTCAGCATATTTCTTTGGTTGAAAGGAAAAGCCGACATCAGTCGGAAATAGGTCATTACATTAGTGTATTAAAATGTTTTTTCACTGAAAAGTAGATAGCTTGGTATAATAATTGGATCCATTTTATGTAGTACTTTCTCGTAGATTAACTACGTTATTGTAGTGGCGGGACCGTGTCACTCGAGAGAGATGAAGCTTAGCGTGTCCCACTACGTGTCCCAGATAAGATAGGAATATAGATAGTCTGGCATTTACTGCTTCGTTTCTCGAGATGTGATATAACACTAAAGATATTTCGAGCACCATTTTATTGACTGAACCATCCTGCAATAGCCACGTGACTGTAGATTGTGAACTTCATTAATTAAGCAGAAGAATTTCAGTTCATGTGGGATGTTAAGTTCGCGCGCGGAGCAGATGCTAAATGCCGAAGAGGTCATTTTCTATAGATAGAGCATTAAGCAACCAGAGTTCATAATTACCCTTGTAGTTATTGGTTCATTATTTATGATAAATAGAACAATACCCAGGCATATATTAGGAAGACGGAAACTGTTTCAAGATGAATATTTTTAAGGGTAAGTGGCAACCCACGACTGGGTGGGAGCGGGTAGGTTTGTTGGGACCTCCTCTCCCCCCCTCCCTTCCCCCAGGGCTCAACAGCTGCCACCTAATGTTTTATCAGATTTTGACAAAATGGAAGTCAGTTGCAATAGTGATATTTCCAGTCTTCCCTTAAATGTTTGTAGTCAAAGTTATTCATTGCCATCATGTTTGGAAACTTAGGTTGTGACTGGTAGTGATATCGAGGATTGTTTATGGAAAGCTGGCAACCCTCACGCCGCCCTACAGCTTGTAGTAAGTTTGTACCGCAGTTTTAGAAGTGCACGTGTGAGAAGGTGGCGTGTGTATAATCATGTCCTCTAGTGTTTACTGTGCATGACTTGGATTCAGGTCTGGATACTACAGGTTAACGAATAGAAACACCATTGATGTCAGAACAGTATTGGTTGGGTTTGTAAAGACATATGTACGGGATGTAGTTTGTTTATAGAGAATAGAACGATGCGCTGGGATCATGACGGTTATTCTGTAAAAATTGTTTTCAGTTGTGTGTCTGTGAGGTGGATACATCAGATGGAGACTGTAGTGATTGTTAACGCTGTGGTGGTGTGATAACGGTATCAGTGAGTGCTCCATTGTGGGTGGCTTTGGTCAGTTTGTTTTGAGTGAAGGTATTTTAAAAAAGCATTTTAAACGATCATTGAATAAGCGAGATTGTTCGCTAGTTTAAAGCTCGTTTGAACTAGGGTTTCATTATGCACGGATATAAAATAGAAGTAAAAGTATCAACGATTGTTGTTCCTTTCATAAGATGAAAACTCACTCCCAGTCGAATTGATATATTTCCTCTGACGCAAACTTAACCTCTCCAGATTCACTTTATCCTGTAAGGAAAGGGCTGACGTGAGAGTCGTTGAGAAGCAAAGTTGTCTTGGTGCAGTGCTATCGCTAAAACGCTTGTAACACTATAGGGTTGCAACCAAACCACTCGCTTGACGAGTGAGGTTACGCCATGGTTGTATAACTCTCGCTGACTGGATGGGAGACTTTTGACTGGTTTCCTAACCTTTAAATTTGTTGATGTCTCTCCAGGCTATGCTGATTGGGTGTATCCGTGTTCATTTCATTAATGAATGTTTCCCTTGTTAGATTGCCTAAGTTCAATAGCATTAACCATGTTAACACTTTTCGTAATATCTAGTAATGTGTATTAGTCTTTGGGGTACTCTGTGTCTCTGGGCCTTTTGTGTACTCGGTATCTTCGCGCCACCGCCTACGGGATGAGTAGGAGTGCCCATTGAAATATAGCCTTTCTTGCGGTAAAAATCAAATTCGCTGATTGCTAAGCTAATACAGTCCTCAAGTTTTTATCGACTTCTGAAGTGAACGTTAACTTCCTCTGTTATTATAGAAACCTAACTTATATCAAACGATAAATTTCTGAGGGATATGGCGTTTGCTTTCTTTTCACAGTTCTTAATTTTGGTGTTAAAGGTTTCTCCCAAATTATGATAATCGTTACAAATGATACCTAATAGATACATCCCAAGTGAATGGTATTCGTTAAAACTCGGTAGTATACGTTGCGCAAATCAAGATGGTATATACAAGAGAAAAAGCTGACGAAACTATTGTCATGAAACGGATAAATGTAAAACACATACATTAAATCATCAAAATATAGAAATGAATATCCTTGGCCCGAAACAGTTTTAGCATCTGCAGTTTTTGAAAACAGAAAATGTAAAGCTATGGTGCGTTATCAGCCAGGATGTTGAGGGAACGCAGGCGTACGAGCTGCGGCCCCCAATAACGTGACTGATCAGTGGAGCAACAGTTGCAGTTTGCTCTCTGTTTGAGTTTTGGAGGGAAGAACGATTCTCAAATTGTTGGGTAACCTGACAGTAAATTATGTTCATACATAACCTAAGTATCCATGGTGTTTCGCCTATGATTTCAGTGAGTGTACGCAGATTGTAATATTGTGAAATGCAAGTTTGTATTTGTTTTCAGTAGAGAAAATACCCTTTTATGTGTATAAACATTGAAGAATGCATATAATCAAACTATTCGTTTGATTGCCTCCAAGTCGGTTTCAAGTATACTGTGAAATAAGTTGAAAAGTTGCACGTAGAAAATCCGGTGCTTAACGAAAGATGTTCTTTAAGTACGTACATAGAAAACTGTGAAGTGAATAGAGCATGAGCGTTTGAAAACGACTGGCTACGGTCATAGAGACAATGGCGTCCACATAGTGCAAGTTGCAGGGACAGGATCGTGGTGCAAGTTGCATTCCTCAGGGCACGTTCCTTCGGTGAGTGTTGCAGCTGGCAAGATGACCCGGAAGAACGGCCTGCCGCCCAAGGGCAATGGTACCCTCACTAGAAAGAAGGACCCACAGAAGATCACCAGGTAAGGGAGAAATAGAAAGAGGTCGGTCGGATGGTGAGAGTTGGCAAGTTTGAAGGTGAACGTTTTAGGAGAGGATGTTAGTGCTTCTGTTGTCATTTATGTTACGAAACTTTTTATCGCTGTTTACTGCTTGGAACCCAGCAGAAATGGCCGACGCTGTTGGCTTTATTATCATTGCCACACCACTACTTATAACTTTTTCTTCTCGTCCTTTTGTTCCAGCCGACCTCCTTTAAATAGCTCAGTCTAAAGCGGTAATAGCGAAGTGAACTCGTCCAGAAAGCATTAAACTAATTAGGGATTCATAGCTTGAGGTTCGCGTCTTACAAAGTTCTTTTATTGTTTTTGGGTCAGGTGACAATAGACTGAAGTAAGATGTTGTTCATCCCGAACAAGATTAAGCAATTCACAGAGATCCACACAGACCAGTATATGAAGGTAGGCGCTAACCAGAGCGTCAGCATGGAGACCGAGTTCTAACTTGGGTTAGTAATTAGCAGAGTGCTTCAGCGCTCGGGCCTTATGCCATGGTTATCCATCGTGCATATCATTTATCGTGAAATGAATAGACCAGCGTAAGGAAATTTACCCACACAAAAATGGGCCAGATTGTTAACATGATCGATGACCCCAGAGGACTACGGAAAGATCTGCCAATCGATGTGGGCTGAAAAAAATGAATGGTTTATGAAGTTGATAGTAGGTAAATGCAAAGTTTTGAGGATAGGTACAGAAAACTTTGAAAGCTTGGTATAACGATGTAGAAATAGTTAGTAAAGCGAATTTGGTCCTTGATTGCATATTAGGGAGCATTATTAACTGCAGCAGAAGGGAAATACAACTATACGTAGCATTAGTAACATCTCGCGTAGAATATACGGAACTATTCTGGTCACTATAGTTGAAAGTATACTCTTTCGCTCTTGAGTATGCAGAAAATGACAAATTAGTATCAGACATTAGAAGCTTCCTCATTTTAAGTCATTTTTATGGCAGATTAAGAAAACGGGGGGGGGGGGGGGATGGTACTAGTGATATATTTAAGATATGGATGCAAGAGAACGCGCAACGGTGCATTCAGTTTTTATAGATTAGGAAACTGGTAGGAAACGAGGTGAGGTCATAAACGCCATCAAGTTACGTAAATTCAAATAAAGATAACATGATAATCATGGAAATTGGGGGTAAGGTAAATACCTGACTGACAATAATTGTATGTAGACTCAATTGGATCTATCACTTATGGGTTAGGCTAGTATACCCTCAGAATTGGTCTCTGTTTTCTTTGCCTTGGCTCTGGTCCGACGAATTACTCAAATGAACGTATAATGACCCAAATTATACTTCTGTGAACGTAGACTTGTTATATATCAAAACTGTATTGTACGCAAAAAAAAAAAAAGGTCTTTTTAGTGATAAAACGAAACCAAAGCCAAGAAATGAATATCTTCAACTCTTAATTGTTGCGGAAATGAAAGCCTGTTTTGGTGAACAAGTGGTAGTTGTATATATATATATATAAATAAATATATATATATATATATATATATATATATATATATATTTTTTTTTTTAAACTATTCGCCATTTCCCGCGTTAGCGAGGTAGCGCTAAGAACAGAGGACTGGGCCTTTTTTGGAATATCCTCACCTGGCCCCCTCTGTTCCTTCTTTTGGAAAATTTGAAAAAAAAAAAAAAAAAAGCGAGAGGGGAGGATTTCCAGCCCCCCGCTCCCTCCCCTTTTAGTCGCCTTCTACGACACGCAGGGAATACGTGGGAAGTATTCTTAATCCCCTATCCCCAGGGATAATATATATATATATATATATATATATATATATATATATATATATATATATATATATATATATATATATCGTTGTTGATTAAATCCCAAGGGCCTAAATAATTTTACTGATCAGGCAGCTGTATGATCTGCAGACTAAACGAAACGAGACAAGACGCAGTAATGACACTTTTAATAGCATTCTCTGATTATTTTCCTTTAATTAGCTCTTACGTAGCGAATGAATATTATCAGGAAAATGATTCTTTGGTTACTTTCATTTGATCGTTATTTGATTTGGGTTGATTTTGGTATGTGTAAATTTACCTTTAGTTATTCGTCGGAGCGTCTCTAGTGCCTCATTCGCCTCGACTTCTATCATAAGAAGGGAGCCATTGTTTTTTTTGCTGTTCTTTTTTCTTTCCAGCTGTCAGTAACACATTGCCATCCCTTCATCTTCCGGCGGAATGACTTGAAACTTTATTGGCTTGCACCTCGGTTCGGATTTATTTAGACGAGAATTCAGCTTCCCTTGTATATTAGAAAATTTGTAAATGACCGCATCAAGAGTACTATGTTAATAGTTTTTTTTTTTTTGTTTTTGTTTTTTTTTAAGTGTTCTGGCTATTTTCTCTCTAATGTCTCCTTTCAGAAAGGAAGAATGTTGTTTTTGTTATTTTAACCCCAACAATGAACAACACATTGCCATCCCTTCATTATTGAGCTTAATGCCATGAATGTTGGTAGACCTATGTTATGGTTTCATATGCCCATTTCTTGGGGTCAGGGGTCAAACAAACAAAAAATGTGTATTGCTATCTTCTCTTCCTTGCAGTTTCAACCATTTAAAAAGCCCCAGGGCTACAGTGCACTTGTTAACTTTGTAATTTTAACCATTTTTATTATTTAGTAGGGGACATGGATCAGCATGAAGGCTTTTTCATTATTCCTTGGCCATATTTCAGTTTTTGATTAGATTTGTCACAGATATGTCTTTACTTCATCCTGTACTCATGCGCGCGCGCATTTTTGGTAAAGTTGGGGCGAAAGGTCATTATTTTTTTTTTTTAATCATATTTTAGCCATATTCATGAAATTTGGCACAAAGATGTCTTTTCAAGTGTTCCGCATAATGCTGATGATAAATTGGCAATTACCATTTTTAGCATTTAGAGGTGAAAGGTTGCCAAATATTTTTTTCTGCCGCAGCCATTTTACTTCAACCAATGCTGCATACTTCAATTTACTTTAATGAATCTTGGCACAGGTATATATGGAGGAGGCCATAATGCATTCGCTCACGAATGCAAGCCCTTCAAGCCTTCTATGGGCATCTCGTTTTCTGTTTAAAGTATATTTTTTTCGTTTTGCACACCATCTCCAGTCTCTTGTTCATTTTCTGTTTTCTTTTTCGTAGAATCGTTTATTATTTTCCCATCATCCATCCTACTTCCTCTCTTTATCATATCAGAAGTTCTTATTTCACTTCAGTTTTATGCCTCAGGCGGGAATCCCAGCCTTATCGCTTCGCTCTAAAGTTTGTGAAGTTCTTTTGTGATTAAACTTTGAGCTCCATTTTCCTACCCGACTGAGGTTACGTACCTCTGGCCGTGTCGGGGCTAACCCCTGCATCACGACCCTTGGTTGTGGTAGCCTGGCCATTGGAGTTAGGGCAGACGGTGTGTTCATGAGGTTACAGCTAACTGTCATTAGTGTGCTTCATGTGTATGTTCCTAAGTTCTGAATCGGTGAAATATAAATTGTCATCCCCCACCAGTTTTGGCGAGGCATGCAAATGTGTTGGATGAGTATGTGACAGTGTCCCTCTTGCATACGACGACTCAACCTTCGAATATGACGTATTGACCCCCAGAGAACCTCCTGAATATGACTAATTGATCTTTTGAGGAGGAGGATGGAACCCCTGAAGCGGAATTACTTGATTCTTTCATTACGATGAATAAGTTATGTTTAATGTTTAAGGGGTTGTCATCATTTTCTTAGGTTAAGTCGGCCAACTCCACGGTTTGTGCAGAAGGGTGGCAGGCTGGATCCTGCGGACCTTCAAGACAAGGGTAGAAAAACCAGTACTAATTTTTCCTCAAATTGGATATTGTTGCGTTCTGTCATCACCATACAAGGCGGGCAAAATTGTGGATTTAAAAGTGTCCAGAGATCCTTCACAGCCCATATTAATGTGGTAAAAGAAATGAATAAGTGGAAAGGACTGAAATCACTAAGGCTATACTTCCAGGAACACAAACGGGAGAGGTATATTAAAATCTATACCTAGAAAATCGTAGAAAATAGGGTTCCAAAGTTCAAGAGTGCTTTGGACAAGTACCTACAAAGCGTACCAGACCAGCCAGACTATGGGGGCTGTGTGGGCCAGAGAGCCACGGTTTCCAATAGTTTGGTCGACCAACGACCTTATCCAACAGCGTGCGCCCTGCCTAGTCTGTGTGGTTGAAGAGTCCACGTGGAATCCACTCCACCGGGTTATGATCGAGCTCCACGGGTTGTCATGGTACTCGTGGGGTTTATAGTTTACCGTACTATTTATGCCTTTGTGTTCGCATGTGTGTCCTAGTTTGCATTTGATAATGATAGATACAAAAATGAACGGATTATTGAATTCAGGGTGAACATATACCCTTGAGATGTTACAGAACAGGGATGGTTATAATTGTAATGAGTTAATCACAAAAGAGCTTAAGATCAAGATGGGGAAGGAAACTACTTCGCTTTGTATAAGCACTTGAGCAAGGTGTATTTACTCAGTACAAAGGGATTTACAGAGCAAATTCTCTGGTTTGTGTATATTGCATTTTATGGTAATTGCTTGAACATTAAGTGATGAAAATTTACACATTGGTTGAATTACAGTAATACTGTAGTTGACATACAGTATATATTTCATGGTGAGGATTAGTTGAGTGTTTATACGTGCACATATGGTGTTTATTGTGAGGATGACTTTAAGGCTTGGCTTAATGTATGCACGTGTGTGTGTGTGTGTGTATACTGTGCCTTCGCCTGTGAGAACGGGAAGAGTAGAGCACTCAAGATCCTGTTAGTGTTGCCTCGTATGCTATACTGTGGTAAGGTTTGGGGCTGTTTTGTTTCTCGGTCCATTCCTCAAAACAATTGCCTGTAGAGGTGAGATGCAGGCGCGTTGTTGGCCTGTTACATATAGTTTCATATAGTATTTGAAAAGGAACAAACCATTCTTCTCTCTGACGTTACTACATCATAACTGTTGGAGAATGTGGAGAACCGAGATGTGGGACAGATATGCCTTGTGATTGTTATGAGTTTGCCACATATATCTACTTTTTTTTTTTTTACTTCTGATGAAAATTTCTGCTGAGTTTCTTTTCTCTTTTTTTACTTCATTGTGTATAACCAAAAGTCTTTCCAGCAACCAGTAGAAAGAGATTTGTTTCACTTGGAAAACAGGAACTGCAGAACGTGGTAGTTATTTAGTAGTTTAGAAATATGGGAGGAGGCGCAGGAAGCAAAAAGAACCGAGTTTGGATTGGTTCTTAACGATGTTTTCTCATAGATGCATTCAGGTGTCAAGATATACAACATTTGCTCGTAACGAAGTTCCCTGTCGAAGGAAATGTATTTTCCTTTTCGTTTCCATTTGACTTGTAGTAAACTCCTGAGAGGACACAGTTGTCAAGTCTCTTCTTGAAAGAGCATATTTCTTCGGCCCATATAACATTAGCAGGCAGTTTATTTCAGTTTGGTTGGACTTTATAAAAAAGTAATTACAGCGCATTTGGTCATACTTGACATAATTGATGTCATGCTCGTATCATTGACGTCATACTTGACATCATTGATGTCATGCTCGTATCATTGACGTCATACTTGACATAATTGATGTCATGCTCGTATCATTGACGTCATACTTGACATCATTGATGTCATGCTCGGTAGCATTGAAGTCATACTTGACATAATTGATGTCATGCTCGGTAGCATTGAAGTCATACTTGACATAATTGATGTCATGCTCGGTAGCATTGAAGTCATACTTGACATAATTGATGTCATGCTCGGTAGCATTGAAGTCATACTTGACATAATTGATGTCATGCTCGGTATCATTGACGTCATACTTGACATCATTGATGTCATGCACGGTATCATTGACGTCATACTTGACATCATTGATGTCATGCTCGTATCATTGACGTCATACTTGACATCATTGATGTCATGCTCGTATCATTGACGTCATACTTGACATAATTGATGTCATGCTCGGTAGCATTGAAGTCATACTTGACATAATTGATGTCATGCTCGGTATCATTGACGTCATACTTGACATCATTGATGTCATGCTCGGTAGCATTGAAGTCATACTTGACATCATTGATGTCATGCTCGGTAGCATTGAAGTCATACTTGACATAATTGATGTCATGCTCGTATCATTGACGTCATACTTGACATAATTGATGTCATGCTCGGTATCATTGACGTCATACTTGACATAATTGATGTCATGCTCGGTATCATTGACGTCATACTTGACATAATTGATGTCATGCTCGGTAGCATTGAAGTCATACTTGACATCATTGATGTCATGCTCGTATCATTGACGTCATACTTGACATAATTGATGTCATGCTCGTATCATTGACGTCATACTTGACATCATTGATGTCATGCTCGGTAGCATTGAAGTCATACTTGACATAATTGATGTCATGCTCGGTAACATTGAAGTCGTACTTGATATTATTGATGTCATGCTCGGTATCATTGAAGTCGTACTTGACATAATTGATGTCATGCTCGGTAGCATTGAAGTCATACTTGACATAATTGATGTCATGCTCGTATCATTGACGTCATACTTGACATAATTGATGTCATGCTCGGTATCATTGACGTCATACTTGACATCATTGATGTCATGCTCGTATCATTGACGTCATACTTGACATAATTGATGTCATGCTCGGTAGCATTGAAGTCATACTTGACATCATTGATGTCATGCACGGTATCATTGACGTCATACTTGACATCATTGATGTCATGCACGGTATCATTGAAGTCATACTTGAGATAATTGATGTCATGCTCGGTAGCATTGAAGTCATACTTGACATAATTGATGTCATGCTCGGTATCATTGACGTCATACTTGACATAATTGATGTCATGCTCGGTATCATTGACGTCATACTTGACATCATTGATGTCATGCTCGGTATCATTGACGTCATACTTGACATCATTGATGTCATGCACGGTATCATTGGACGTCATACTTGACATAATTGATGTCATGCTCGGTAGCATTGAAGTCATACTTGACATAATTGATGTCATGCTCGGTATCATTGACGTCATATTTGACATAATTGATGTCATGCTCGGTATCATTGACGTCATACTTGACATAATTGATGTCATGCTCGGTATCATTGACGTCATACTTGACATAATTGATGTCATGCTCGGTAGCATTGAAGTCATACTTGACATAATTGATGTCATGCTCGGTAGCATTGAAGTCATACTTGACATCATTGATGTCATGCTCGGTAGCATTGAAGTCATACTTGACATAATTGATGTCATGCTCGGTAGCATTGAAGTCATACTTGACATAATTGATGTCATGCTCGTATCATTGACGTCATACTTGACATCATTGATGTCATGCTCGGTATCATTGACGTCATACTTGACATCATTGATGTCATGCTCGGTAGCATTGAAGTCATACTTGACATAATTGATGTCATGCTCGGTAGCATTGAAGTCATACTTGACATAATTGATGTCATGCTCGGTAGCATTGAAGTCATACTTGACATAATTGATGTCATGCTCGGTAGCATTGAAGTCATACTTGACATAATTGATGTCATGCTCGGTAGCATTGAAGTCATACTTGACATAATTGATGTCATGCTCGGTAGCATTGAAGTCATACTTGACATAATTGATGTCATGCTCGGTATCATTGACGTCATACTTGACATAATTGATGTCATGCTCGTATCATTGACGTCATACTTGACATAATTGATGTCATGCTCGGTAGCATTGAAGTCATACTTGACATAATTGATGTCATGCTCGTATCATTGACGTCATACTTGACATCATTGATGTCATGCTCGGTATCATTGACGTCATACTTGACATAATTGATGTCATGCACGGTATCATTGACGTCATACTTGACATAATTGATGTCATGCTCGGTATCATTGACGTCATACTTGACATCATTGATGTCATGCTCGTATCATTGACGTCATACTTGACATCATTGATGTCATGCTCGGTAGCATTGAAGTCATACTTGACATAATTGATGTCATGCACGGTATCATTGACGTCATACTTGACATCATTGATGTCATGCTCGGTATCATTGACGTCATACTTGACATCATTGATGTCATGCTCGGTATCATTGACGTCATACTTGACATCATTGATGTCATGCTCGTATCATTGACGTCATACTTGACATAATTGATGTCATGCTCGGTAGCATTGAAGTCATACTTGACATAATTGATGTCATGCTCGGTAGCATTGAAGTCATACTTGACATAATTGATGTCATGCTCGTATCATTGACGTCATACTTGACATCATTGATGTCATGCTCGGTAGCATTGAAGTCATACTTGACATAATTGATGTCATGCTCGGTATCATTGACGTCATACTTGACATAATTGATGTCATGCTCGGTAGCATTGAAGTCATACTTGACATAATTGATGTCATGCTCGGTAGCATTGAAGTCATACTTGACATAATTGATGTCATGCTCGTATCATTGACGTCATACTTGACATCATTGATGTCATGCTCGTATCATTGACGTCATACTTGACATCATTGATGTCATGCACGGTATCATTGGACGTCATACTTGACATCATTGATGTCATGCTCGGTAGCATTGAAGTCATACTTGACATAATTGATGTCATGCTCGGTAGCATTGAAGTCATACTTGACATAATTGATGTCATGCTCGGTAGCATTGAAGTCATACTTGACATAATTGATGTCATGCTCGGTATCATTGACGTCATACTTGACATCATTGATGTCATGCTCGTATCATTGACGTCATACTTGACATCATTGATGTCATGCTCGGTAGCATTGAAGTCATACTTGACATAATTGATGTCATGCTCGGTAGCATTGAAGTCATACTTGACATAATTGATGTCATGCTCGGTAGCATTGAAGTCATACTTGACATAATTGATGTCATGCTCGTATCATTGACGTCATACTTGACATAATTGATGTCATGCTCGTATCATTGACGTCATACTTGACATCATTGATGTCATGCTCGGTAGCATTGAAGTCATACTTGACATAATTGATGTCATGCTCGTATCATTGACGTCATACTTGACATAATTGATGTCATGCTCGGTAGCATTGAAGTCATACTTGACATAATTGATGTCATGCTCGGTATCATTGACGTCATACTTGACATCATTGATGTCATGCTCGTATCATTGACGTCATACTTGACATCATTGATGTCATGCTCGGTAGCATTGAAGTCATACTTGACATAATTGATGTCATGCTCGGTAGCATTGAAGTCATACTTGACATTATTGATGTCATGCTCGGTATCATTGACGTCATACTTGACATAATTGATGTCATGCTCGGTATCATTGACGTCATACTTGACATAATTGATGTCATGCTCGGTATCATTGACGTCATACTTGACTTAATTGATGTCATGCTCGGTATCATTGACGTCATACTTGACATCATTGATGTCATGCTCGGTATCATTGACGTCATACTTGACATCATTGATGTCATTCTCGGTATCATTGACGTCATACTTGACATCATTGATGTCATGCTCGGTATCATTGACGTCATACTTGACATCATTGATGTCATGCTCGGTATCATTGACGTCATACTTGACATCATTGATGTCATGCACGGTATCATTGACGTCATACTTGACATGAATGATGTCATGCTCGGTATCATTGACGTCGCACTGTCGGTATCATTGAAATTTAGCTGTGTATCACCTATGTCACGTTCGGTGTCGTTGATGTCTTGCTGTCGGTATCGCTAGGTGTGCACACCAGCCCTGTCGTACTGCACACACACACTGCACGGTGGTGTTGCTTGTGGGCTGTCGACCCTCACATTACGAGGGAAGCTGGTGTATTGCTGACACACACTGCACGGTGGTGTTGCTTGTGGCCTGTCGACCCTCACATTACGAGGGAAGCTGGTGTATTGCTGACACACACTGCACGGTGGTGTTGCTTGTGGCCTGTCGACCCTCACATTACGAGGGAAGCTGGTGTATTGCTGACACACACTGCACGGTGGTGTTGCTTGTGGCCTGTCGACCCTCACATTACGAGGGAAGCTGGTGTATTGCTGACACACACTGCACGGTGGTGTTGCTTGTGGCCTGTCGACCCTCACATTACGAGGGAAGCTGGTGTATTGCTGACACTACAGACTGACCGACCACTGACGGGTAATTGGGTAGTGGTCGAGTGCACGCGAGGGCACGACGGTACGACCCTTGAGCACAACGGTACGACCCTTGAGCACAACTGTACGGCTGTTGGGTTGTACGATTTTACCTGGCCCACAGGTTAAAGGATAGGCCATCATACCTAGGGGTCGTACTGTCGTGCTTGATGATCGTACGACCATTTCTCAGAGCCGCACTGTCGTGCTGGAGGGTCACACCGAAGCGTCATTAACTCTCTCTCTCTCTCTCTCTCTCTCTCTCTCTCTCTCTCTCTCTCTCTCTCTCTCTCTCTCTCTCTCTCTCCTGCCCATTGGTAGCATCCGCTGCTGCACGTTCGTTATGGGTCATATCAGATGGTCGTATCTGGCTGTTAACGACGCCGTCCCAGTCCCATCTGTGTTGTAATGACCTTGTTAGTGGCTCTCTTCTCCCCCCCCCCGCACCGCACACCATCCCGCTCCCCACCCACCTAAGTAGCCAGGGGTGGGGGGGGGGGGTGAATGACAGTGGCCGACAACCAACATATTTTGAGTTACGACATATTCAGAGTCCTTTATGTATCTCCCCCGTGGAATTTGAACCCTTGTTGTATGCGGTGTGGTCGGTTCAGTGACCCGTCGGGCTGCCGTTGTTCGCTGCACCGTAAATTTTAAGAGTTTTATTCGATACCGTCGCCGTCCAGCTCACGTGATGGTTCTGGGAAAGTCGACCGCCAGAACTTCTAGGAAAGTGTCAAATTATTGACAACTAGTGACAGATTTTGGTCGACTCTCTCTCTCTCTCTCTCTCTCTCTCTCTCTCTCTCTCTCTCTCTCTCTCTCTCTCTCTCTCTCTCTCTCTCTCTCGACAATAATTTCCATATCACACAGTGCGATTTACATCAATTGAGTAATTCATTCGACTCTTTCGCGTTCTTCGTAACCCTAGATTTTCCTGCGGTGAGCGCCACGCGATACCCCTTGCATCCCTCTCTTTTCGTGATGAAATCTCATGTAAGCACTCGTGAGTGAGTGATTTTGATTTGTGCCGGTATACACAAGCCAGTACATTGTGCACCCCGTGTTCACCCTATGAACGGAAGGGTCGAAAGATGAAGAGAGGTCACAGAAGGTCTTTTAAATGAATACTCTCTTAACCCCCCCTCCCCCCCACCACTATGAAAGCTACTCGCTACTTAGCATCTGGGCAAAATATGGTAGTCGGCACCTATTATATTTCGTCGTAGGTACCTACTATATCTCGTCCTAGGTACCTGCTCGTAGGTAGGTGTGGATGCTTTTCTCCTCTTTTATCCTCTTATCTTTTGAAACTCCCTCAGTCATGACCTCTCTGGTCTGTGTTAAGCACCTGTCTGGTTGTTCTGTGACTCTCCTCCCGTTTATGGTTAACTCAAACAGTGTCGGCTGATGGTCACACTGTCACTACGTCGTACAGTGGGTTCCTCGGGTTCTCTGTAGCCTCGGAGATCGTGGTGGCATGTAAAGAGCCAGTTTACCGTAACGGAAGCCGAGGTAATATCTGAGGAAGAGAGAAAGAGTTCGGCTGCTTGAGACTCAGGTTTGGGTTTGGGTTTGTCGTAGATGTGGAAGTGGAGCGGGAGACCAAATTTTGAATTGGAAAATATAAAAGGCGGTGGTGTCTTGCACTTCGTTAAAGCACATCTTAATCCTATACTAAACAGTGGTAAAGGTGTTGATGACATTAGTTCCATTTTTGTTGAAATTTAACATAAGACGAAAAGCTTTATGATCAGTTAGCAGAATTTTTTATGACCAGGACTTTCGAATTTTTCTCGGGAAAATATTCCCACTCTTTACAACACATTTGCGTCCCTATCTTGAATATTGTGTTCCATTTTGGTCACTCTACTTGAGAGAGAAAGAATGGAGAGCGTACAGAGGCGGGCTACCAAGATGATTCCCGCCTGAGACAAACCCTGTGTGAGCCGACAAAACAAACTGAATCTTTTTAGCTTAGAAAAATGAAGTTTGTGAGGTGATATAATTATTCAGAGCCATTAAAGGCTTCGATAATGTCGATGTAACGAGCTACATAAAGATAGATGCGTTTGATTTCGCTCGTAGTGATGCTCGCACACGTTTTATCTCGAATGAGGCGAAGTACTTTTTCTTAACAGGATTGTTACTGTACGTTTAAGCATAGACTCGATAAAATCCTTTCAAATCCACGACTGAGTATATGCCCCTTCATTACATGAAGGTTTACATGTCTTCCGCTTTAAAAACGATAAGTAAATCTTTTTGCTCCTACCACATTAATTGTGATTTTTTCCCCACAATTACAAACAGCCTCGTCTGTTGATGTGTAAATTCATTTGTACTTGTGTTTGTAATTGCAGTAGGTATCACTAAACAAGGACGTATAAGGCATTTCCATAATTGAAGTATGTAATCGCTTATAGAAATCTTTGGCATCTGAATGAGACTTCCAATAGGGTAGGGTTGTACTGGACTAATTATGTAATGTTGGGTTTCCCACATAGACATGATAATGATATGATACCTCATATGTTAACTGCGGTGAGTTTTGGAACCGAAGAACCACAGTAGAAGATAGGGAAATACTGAAGACCTTTTGTGAGAGAACTAAGAAGGAATTGGGTTTGAGACGTTGAACTTTGTCATTCCCAAGGAGAAATTCCATCTAGATCCAACTTAAAAACAGTTGAAGGAGACTAGATGTTGAGTGCGGGCAAGATGAGCCGGATAGAAAGAAGTGGAAAAATGCTATGTTCATTCATGAGCATATGAAAGATTTGGGTTTCTTGTGAGAGAAGGTCTTGGACTGAACGGAGGAAGAACCCTAAGGAACGCTATTGTTCGAGAAAGGAGGGGTTTGTGCCTCTACATAACACGGATGTGGATCGACGAGGGAGATATCTTGGTTTAATAGAGTGGGGTAATGTAGCGTTCGATGCCATAAAGTTGGGAGCTTGGAGCCGAATACCATTTCATATCAGAAACTGGTCTTACTGGACTGCCTGTATGAGGCTACACCGTAAGTGGAAAGTCACCTTTGAGGGGGCTGTATCATCGTCACTTGAAACAGCCAAGGAACATCTCGCTACAAAGGAGTCCATCCTGTCCCTGCTTCTGAGTGTAGCGCAGACATGGAACTGAATATGAGTATGACTAGCCATGGGACTCTCTTTTGTTGGGTTCCTTCAGCTTCAAAGCTGTGATAAGTTCCTGGAAGAGACTGAACTTCCTTTAGTCAGCTGATAATGAGAAGTTTCAGGGAATCGAACTTTTAACTCGCGGTTTAACCACCAGCAGCCAGATAACACACACACACACACACACACACACACACACACACACGTGGTCTAATGGAATTTTTGTTGTTATCTCTGTTCCTTCTTTTGGAAAAGCAAAACAGCATTTTATATATATATATATATATATATATATATATATATATATATATATATATATATATATATATATATATATATATAAAGAATTCAGATCGTAACTTCAGTTGGTGAGCCTTGATTAGCGATTTGGAGAAAGCAGTAACGAAAGGAGAAAGTCCAGGACAGCTTGTAGAGAAGTAATAGAAGAGCCGTGTGGAATCCATATTGGAAAGGATCACAATTTTGCGCGTGATCAAGATATTCCTATGAGTCCACAGGGAAAATGAAACACGAAAAGTTCCCAAGTGCACTTTCGTGTAATAATCACATCATCAGGGGAGACACAAGAGAGGAATATAACAGTCAGTTGATATACATCGAAGAGACGAAGCTAGGACGCCATTTGTTAAACATGTGGTAAACATATTTACCAAGTGGCGTCCTAGCTTCGTCTCTTCGATGTATATCAACTGACTGTTATATTCCTCTCTTGTGTTTCCCCTGATGATGTGATTATTACACGAAAGTGCACTTGGGAACTTTTCGTGTTTCATTTTCCCTGTGGACTCAGGAATATCTTGATCACGCGCAAAATTGTGATCCTTTCCAACATGGATTCCACACGGCTCTTCAATATATATATATATATATATATATATATATATATATATATATATATATATATATACAATGCATTCCTCAAACTTGTCATCTGTTCTTGACCCTACTTCGCTGTCGCGGGAAATGGCATGTGTTGTGTGTATTCAGGAACTAAAAGCCTAGAAAATTAATGAAACAGCACGGAAAATTATATGACTTTTGTTGATACTGACAGTTTTACAAATGAATCATGAAAGTTAAATAATTTTTCACTTTCAAAAATTTTCATCCTAGCTGCCATGGCGCTTTATAAGTGAATGTTAAAATGGACCTTTTTTGTTTTTTACAATTTATGATTGACTTTTTCAAAGATACATAGCATCAGATATACAACAGGAACGGTAGCGTCAAGTTTTTACGAAATACATTGGTTATGAAGTAGGAGTTTCAGTAGATTGTTATTAATGCATGTTGCACAGTGATGAGTTATGAAGTAGGAGCACTTGTAGATTTGACTTGTGAGGCATCCTCAAGTATCAGTATTGGACGTGCGGATGATGTGATGGAAGAGGACACGGTGCAATCCTCTACCCTGCCACGTTCACGGACGGCATCAAGCGAGTATCCAGTCATGTCTGCAGACGATGTCTCGGTGATGTAGGGTAAACAGTCGTGCTTGGTAGACATGCCCTTTGCTGGCCCAGGCCTTGATGCCCGGCTGAAGTGATGTTTAAGGCCCAATGTCCAGTCTTTAGGAAGACGGTAGTTCTTTTGTGTATGTTTGAATTTAATTTTGTAATCCCCTAAGTAATCCTGTACTGCCATTGGGATTGATGGCGTGGCCTTTGATCCGAACGTCGGAGGGCCGGGTCGAATAGCCGAGGCCTTTATGCCTAAGGGTTGTTCGGTCGTGCTCAAGGGCCGTATTGTCTGCGTCTCAAGGGTCGCACTGTCGTACTCATGGGGGTTAAAGTCTCCCTTACAAATATGCATGTCGTCGTCGAATAAGGTATTTTGAAGGTTATATTACTGGAACATAATGTTGGGTAAACACACTTGGTACGTGGTGCTCTGTCTGTGGTTCACGATTATAGTACCTGATACCACTGCCATGTCATTTCGGGGCATTGGACAGTCTGCATCAGATTTTTGGTCATATTTGGGCCTTTGTTTGTGTAGAGTACGTTACAGTTATGCTGACGCATAGTGTGTGCAGAGCACGTTACACTTGTGCTCACCCGTAGTGGACTGGCATAGCACCGTTTGCAATCGCGAATAATAGACTTAGGACTTGTATATCTTAAAGTCCCGATAGCTACATACGTGTGATGGAAGCTGTGCACCGAGTCTCTCTCTCTCTCTCTCTCTCTCTCTCTCTCTCTCTCTCTCTCTCTCTCTCTCTCTCTCTCTCTCTCTCTCTCTCGTATCCTTTCCTGTTATGACCAAAAGGGTTTGGTACAGCCCCAGGACTGATGTGGTCCGCGACTGTGCATACCAAGGGAGTGGAGAGGGTGGTGGGGGGAACGGAACAATGAGATGTGGTTTCAGTGTAGTTCCTGTTTCACTGTGTGCATCCTGGAGGTGAGTTAGGCTGCCTGGAGCATGACCAGAACCTGAGCCTTGCCCGCGTGTCTCAGATCGTGTGGTGACAAGCCTCAACCTTGACTCGAACTTCTCGTTAAGTATTTTTGTGTTGTGTATAGATATAATTACGTTTTCTTATGGCGAGAGAGATTAACACTCGTGTGTCTTTTATCTTTTAAAACCCCTTGAACTCGATGGTTTGACCTTTTGTGTATGATGACCTTGCTCTTTAAGAGTCGGGTATAATAAGGTCAAGCCATCACACCCAAGGATCCTGCAGTCATGTTCAAGGGTTGACCTTACTCTCTACTGAACCAGGGTTTGTGAAGCGTCCTGGGTAAACCATGGAAAAGTCTGTGGGACCTGGTTATGGCTAGGGAGCTGTGGTTCCGGTGCATTGCACATGACAGCAACAGAATGGATATGAACGAATGTGGCCTTTCTTTGGGTGTTCGTGACGCTACCTAACTAACGAGAAACGGCGATTGGGTGGGTTGGAGGGGGGTTATATAGTGTGTTTGTGCGCGCGTCGCCGCTCTTAAGTCGACACAAGAAAGTTAATTTGTATGCCTGCTTGCCCTTGCCTTGGTGACGAGTCTATATGTCGAAACTGCGGCCACCTTCCTCCACCACCCAAAACTGGATATGCAGTCAGTGTCGGCAGCGCAGGGTAGGTGAAATGTATTTTCGGGAGACGCAGCTGTTACCACATAGTCAGGGAGGGAGGGAGGGACGAAGACGGTATTAGTTACTGCCACCACCACCGCGGCCGTCGGCACCACCCCAAACCAGATTTGTTTTTGCGTCTTGGTGGGTCGGGTAAATAAACAGAGGCCCTCTCGACCTGGCTACTCGAGACCACGTGAATAGCTTCTTTAAAATTCTCACGGTCCTCGGGTCGGGCGAGGCTGACGCGCCACTTGCTTCGAATTCTCACGACTCTGGCGAGGCCCCACCGCACGGGAAATGTCATGAAGCGTCATAGCGTTATCTCATTCTGATAACATGCCTGATTTGATAAAGCATGAACTTAGCTGTAATGAAATGGTAAAGATGTTCAGCAGTGTTCGTATCCACAAAAAAAATCTTGAAACGTTGAAGTGTCATACATGCAGTGGTTTGTAACTTTGATCGGGCGTTTTGTTACCTCTCCTGCCGCTCTGTGAATGAACCGACTGGGTTAATGGGAGGACTGTGGCGCTGATTGCTCATATCGCGGAAGTTAGTGGGTGGGTAGTGTTACATTCCTAGGTCAACAGGAAATAGACGATCAGAGGAGATTATTATGGCTACGCGCGAGAGTCATGCAGCGGATTGAATAGCCGCTGGTAATGAGGTTTACCGCAGATTTTAAACATGGCGGTGGACTGGGTATCGGGTGTCTGATATGTTTTGAAAATTCTGTAATTGGATATCTGATGGGATGCGATGTGTCGGGTGATCAGATGTATTGGTCAGTCATGGTAGTCGTAGAGAAATCAACTAATAGAAGTGGCTGTAGAGTGTGTCCTGGCTTCCCTCGTTAGTTTGTGCTTAAAGGTAGCCTTGTTTTCAATTGCTTGGGCACGACAGTACGACCCTTGGCCCCTACGGTACGACCTTTGAGCACGACGGTACGAACAGTGGGTACGGTGGTGGCATTTACGGATCAGATCAGAGGCACGACCATACTACTCACTGATCGTGAAATTGTTCGTAAATTGTTTAAAATGCAGTTGACTGTAGTATAGAGCCATTAGGAAAGGCGCAGTGTAAGAGAGGAATTAGAACTTGGTTCTTAGAAACTTTGGAACTTTGCGTGTGTGTGTGTGAGTGTGTGTGGTTATATATTCATAGATGGCCCAGATTTACGGAAAGCAAGAAAGTAAATTAAACTGGAATGTGACTAAACTTCTCTGATAACCACCCTCAGCTTTTGAAGTGGTTAATTTGCACACACCACCGTTACTCAGATCACTGACGCCCCAAGATATCTTGACAAGGGTCTAAATGTGAGCTCTTGAGTACAAAGACTTAACCCATCGAGTACGATGACAATACCTTGAGTGTGGCACTTAGGCCCTTGAGCACGACTTCTTAATAGCTGGAGCGCGAGAGCTGATCACTTGATTACGATGACTTTATTCATCACACTCGGGTTTGAACCAACCTATTGGTAGAAGTTGGGAGCCCAGACTGTTTGTCAACCGCTTATTGGATCTTTTCTTAAGCTGTTGTTAAAACAATAGCACCAAATGCGCTGTTGACCGCGAATGGATATAAGGCGAACAGTTTTCAAGACGTTCCCGTCCCTGACAAACGAGGAGGGCCGGGGGCAGTGGCCGAGGAGGATAATGTAAACAAAGGAAAATGTCTTGGGCGTGTACATCTCTGAACGGGAGTCTGACGGACGGAGACGTGCAGATATGATGACTGTGGGTGGCTTGCCATTGTGTGACCGCGACAGGGTTAGTAATTCATCTGCATTGCTCTGAAATTGTACTACACCAGATGAGTAAGACCTAAATATTCACGAGGCAAACTTTAACTTTTAGGAAAACTAAAAGTCCTGTAAATATTATTTCCTGCTCCGTAGTGGTCACTGACTGAATTGTTGATTTTAACTCATTTGCTCAAGGCCGGCCACATATTCATTGAGAACATTTATGGTTATTAGAATTGTGAACACCAGAAGAATCAAATTTTCGTGTTGCCGATTAGTTATAACTTTACGTTGAAGGCCTTAATTAATGACCCATGCAATTGTTAGGCCTAATGCTCATATGACCTTCTCCCATGTTTGATGCGGTGATCGAGATTCTGTCTCGTGTGTGTCTGGCATCAAAGAACATGACGGTGTGCATAATGGGAAGCCTGTTCAAAGGTTTAGTTAGGGCCGAACCTGTTGTATGATACTCTTATTTAAATAAGAAACTTGTCTGTTGAGAAACCAGGAACTGAAAGTGCGGAACATGACCCGCACGACAAGTTACACGAGAAACAGAGAAGTGTTGATGACAGTACAAAGTGAGGTTGAGCTGCTTTGGATACCCTTGGGGAGTACATTAAGAGAGAGAGAGGCTGCTTCATTGTTTATGGCATTAAAGCTAGGCTGTGGAAGGTGAGGAAGAGCACGGGTGGAGTAGGATTTCAGGAAGTTGTGGTAAGAAGAGAGTGTTTTGAAGAATATATTTCTCCTGAAATAAATGGAGTAATGGCCTTGAAGATATATGCCTGAAATGTGCGCGATAAGATGCGTGAACGAAAGCCGTTTTTAGAATAGACGTTGCCATATAAGGCGCATGAGAGATGATATACTATAGTCAAGAGATCAGGTGGTATGGTTTAAGGGTACGAGAGGGAGGTGGTCGACCGCGAAAGACACGTATAGATGCAGTGAGTGGATTGTGAAGAGCTAGAAATATGGTACTTTAGATAAGGATGACAGATGAATTATTTTATATACAGAGTGCGGTGGTGTTCTGTTTGTGAAGGTTGAGGTGTAAGAATTGCTTTTATAAAAGGTTGCTTCTTTTCAGCGCTTTGAAGTTTGCACAGTCAGCGGTAATGAATATTTTCAAGTTGAAATGATTTTTAATTGAGTAATGTTTTATCGTATTGCAGTTGAATGTGAAGGTTATTGAAGTCATTGTCAGTTGATTATGAAGTGTTGCAGTCCTGCGGTAATGTGATATCCCGCACAGTCATCAGTAGTGAGGAAAACATTGTAAATGTCCATGGTGACCTTTTTGGTTATCGCCCAGATGTTTCTTGCATTCAGTCATCGCCACCGAAAACACTGCATGACGTAGGGAGCTAATATCAGGACCAGTATGTTAGCCTAGCCTTTCGAAAGAACCCGTTTGTTGGATCGGGCACGACTCTCCTCCTTAGCTGTTTATGCCTTGGCCACAGTTCATTCGTAGATAAGCGGCCAACAAGATACTTTTATTCCATCGTAAAGCCTCTTATGATCAAGAGACAGTTTGAAGAAATACTTCCACACTTATAAATACTTGCTGCTGCGCTGTCAATATTTATCATCGTTATTGTTGGTATTTGAGTTTAATTCTTTAAAATAAGCAGTATAATGTTTAGACTGATGATTAACGAATATATATATATATATATATATATATATATATATATATATATATATATATATATATATATATATACCATCGCCGTTTCCCGTGTTAGCGGCGTTACGCCTGCAGTAGACGGAAGACCGCATCCTTTCGCATTCGTTCTCTAGCTGTCATGTGTAGTGCGCCGAAACCACAGCTCTCTATCCACAACCAGGCTCTACAGACCTTTCCAAATGGTTTACCCCGGCTGCTTCACAAGCCTTAGTTCAAACCATTGATAGCACTTCGACCCCTGTATACCACATCGTACCAGTTCACTCTTACCTGTGCACATCTTTCACCCTCCTGCATGAACGTTCAAGCTCCGATCGCTGAGTCATTTTCAGTCCACGAACACACACACACACACACACACACACACACACACACACACACACACACACACAATTCAGGACTTGAATTTCATTGATCACATGTGAGCTAATGCATTCTAATGTTTGAATTTCATTTCGTTTGCATATAGAATTTACTGCCTGTGTAGTAATATGCTCTGAAAGTGGCGGTAAAGCCAGCAGCCCTCTACCCATCATATCCCACTCCGCTTGGTGCACCTGGGAGAGCCATGTAAGAGAAGACGAGATGGCTCCTGTAATATGATCAGCGAGACGGCTACGCAACGCCATTTGACTGGAAAGTTGTCAGTGTTCCCATTCAGCCGGTATCACGCTCGTGAACCACACCAGAATATTCTGTCAGATTCACAATTATTCATCTGTGTATGCAAACGCTTCGATAAGTGGAATATTTTTGCATATCGTTGTGTCACTAGTGTGTGTGTGTTGTGTGTGTGTGTGTGTGTGTGTGTGTGTGTGTGTACATGATTGCAGACATGATACATATCTACAAGGTTAAGAGGCGTCACAACATGAGTGCAAAAGTCCCTCCCCCTGAACACACGAAGAGAAATCACACACATTGGTTCCTGCACATAAAGATGCACAAAGATATGAAGTGGGAGGGTCCAGACAAGAGCAGCCAAGATCGCACCTGAATTACGAGAGCTGAACAACAATGTGAGGTTGAGGGCTACACAGCTGTCCAACACGGAGGGGAGGGCAGAGAGGAGGGCTGTCCTGATAACAGCACTTAAGCTCCTTAATCAACTTGATGATGTTGACGGTAAACATTTCTTCACGCGGCGAAGAACCAAAATTACCAGATGCCGCGATCGGAAGCCGTAGATGATGATGGTCAATGAAGGAGAAATGTTGGTTTAGTGTAAGAGTGTTGGATGGTTGGAATGGTCTAGCGAGGACACGGTGAATGCCGACAGCTTTCAAAAGATTTTAATCCTATTGATGGTATAGAAGATAATAGAGACGGGGGCCCCACGAGTGTAAAATTCTCTTGCAGTTTACAAATAGGTATTCACACACACACACACACACACACACACACACACACACACACACCTTTTATGGTGCCTCCGCCAGTTCGAGGCTGCGTTGCAAATAGAAGTAGGGAAATGATGAACTCCTTTGCAATGAGAAGTCTGCGACGAGGCTACACTCACCGAAGATGAATTTTCACTTGCGATGTAACCACAAGCAGGCGGATCAGTCCAGTGGCACACACACACACACACACACACACACGTTTATAATTTGATATCCAGAAGGGCCCCGCCCATGACATTCCTTGGGCTTTCTGAAGCAGGTGGTGGGGGAGCAGGACGAGGATGAGGCGGGCCTTAGGGTGGTAATGGCGTCATCAGGAGCGCCCGACTCAACATATATAACAATGATTCTCGTTGCCACGCCTCACCCCGTCCGCCGCCGCCAGCACCCGCCTGACGAGTTATCTCCTATTTCGTATCTACTGTGTTCTTCCCTCGTCGGCTCCCAGCCCCACGTGGAGTTGCTCTGACGTAGATATTCCTGTCTGCACGTCAGCTGCCTTCCGGGAATCTCTTCCATCGCCTCTACGTTTTAAAAGCTCAGCGTTTCGTCGTATTTCATGGAATCTTTCCCCGCCGCCAGAAATACTTAACGTGTAACCTGATTTCATGTATCTGACGCCCCTCACACCTTACTGCATATGACGGTTCCCGGGGCCATGAAACGATCGCAGGTTGTGTCAATATAAATTACATCCGCATGTCTGGGTAAATGCATCCTGTGGCTGAAGGATTTCCTCAGACTGACTCAGGTTTTAACTTTGATGAATACATGACATTTACTTGTATGTGACGTATGATGCTACATCTGGGAATATAATGACTAATCACACACACACACACACACGCACCCACAAAGTAAACGTAATGAGAATGAGATGCATAAAGGAAAGGTCTCAGTATGGATCTTACAAAGCAGGAATCAGTGTGTGAGAGGAACAAGCTGGAGTTATCTGTGTGTGAGAGGGACATGGGAGCCGACATTGTCATCCATCTTTTTTTCGAGTCCCACCCGAGGAGAAAAGTACAAGAAGACAGAGTGTCTTATGGGAAATATTAGGATAACATTCAAGTATATCGATAGGGAATTGTTTTAGGAAGCTGATCTCGGCTTACATCATGCCAAAACTAGAATATATTTTAAATGTTTGGTTATAGCGCTTAACAAACCAAAGATATTTCACAGAGGGCTACAAAGATGCTTCTGGAATAAAGAGAACTGAGTTACTTGGAAAGACCAGAAAACGTAGATTTTTCCCACAGGGAATACTAGAAGAGGAAGAGGTGACCAGTGACTGCCTTTATAAAGGAGGATGCTAACACTAATCAGTTTTTCGAAAGATGCGAGGAGAGAACAGTCAGTCCACAACATTAATGTACTGAGCCAGAAAGTTGTTAGAAACAATCAAGTGTTGTTATAGTGTTAGTAGTGGATGAATGAAATAAACTGAGTGATGAGATTATGAAAATGTGAACAGTATACGGAACTTAATAAAAGATTGTTAGAAGAGAAAAGGCAAGAGATGAGGTCCCACGAGTGTAGAACTCTCTCTCCGTACAGTGCAAATGAATACAACACACACACGAACACAGAGTATGTGCGCTTGTATTTGTGTGTTGGAGGGAAACAGCACCGAACAAGCATACTTTCATTGTTCCTTGGAGACAGTTGCGTCATGTGTGCCCAGTTCGTACTTAGCCACGGTGGTGAGCAAGGACATATTAAATATCCCTCGTCTTCCGCTGGTCGAGCTGTGACTGCATTACTGTTCACACCAGCCGTGTTTTGTCTTGTAAGCTTCTACATATTCCCTTGTCCAACACCCACTACCTTGACCATATCCAAACCATCAGCCAGTAACCGCTTCTTACGGTTCTAAATGACGTTTAGGATCAAATGTTACAAAGAACAGCATTTTAAGGACTTTGGAAGGTTCGCCCCCATGGTGAAATCTCATTTTCTTCTCAATGTTATTCAGTGTCTGCAACGAAAAATGATACGCAAATTATGTTGTTATGCTCATTTCTCACTCTTCTTATACCTTGAGAAGTGCATAGTATTGAGAATATCCGCTTCCCACTGTAATTTATTCAAAACGATCTTGCCAAGCGCTTTAAGCAGTTTTCACATGATATGGCAACATTTGTTCGATATTTGTAACTCCTCCAGGGGTAGAGTAAATATCCAACAAATAAAAAAAAAAAAAAGATTCATCGTATTTGTATGTTAATGAGAAGGAATGACATGACATGGTTACCAGCTGCTTTGTTACACGTCCACAGTATATATACTATCCTTTCCCCCATCAACGTCAGTGTCGTTCACTAACGGTTAATTCAGCCAGGCTCAAGCTTGCACCCTCGACTGGCGCCGCTCCCATCACACGTACCGCTGTTAACACCTCCCTCCCCCCACCTTCCTCCTCCCTCCTCCATTATACGCGTTAGCGTCGCATCATCACCACTGGATCCATCAAGGGCCGTCATCATTAACACATCACCATCATCCAATCACCACCATTACCACCGCTCAAGGTCATCATCAATCCAGTCACCACCATTTACCACCACTCAGGGTCACCACTATCTTCATCATGGAACCCAACCCACCACCACACTACCTTTGTGTTGTGTTATTATGTTTGGGTTTAGTTGGGGGATGATAGGAGAGGTCGAGCATGAGAGGTGGGATGGAGGTATGGAAGACAGTTGTACAGATGTGTATGATGTAGGGTTATTGACTTGTGCTGTGGGTATGTATTCATGATGCCTTATGTATATCCATACCCATGCCATGCTAGGGGTGCGGATGTAATATAGTCGTCCTCGGCTTTATTGTCCAGTCAACATCTATCTCAAATAGTAATTTAGAATGCAATTACTCCTGCAGTAGACAGCCTCACCATATATAAAAACCATCAGTACCCCCATTAACTAACCATCTTTGCTACTGTGATCCGCCAGTTATGTAATTCCTCTGTGTTACTTTCACCGGAACGACCTCTTGACTTCAATAAACCGTTCTTTGTTTAATTATTTATATGGAACAAATTCCAACCAAACTTCAGCAATACCCTCACCCCAAGACATCCCATGCCATCACCTCTCCAAACCGACAACACCTGCGCCTCCGCCATAAAAAAATATCCTCCGGAGAGTCCAGCAGCCATAGCCACGACTTCCACCGCCCTCCAACCGTCACAACATCACTCCCTCCTCGACCCTAACCCTCCTGTCCGTGACCTTGGGTAAGGGGGTAGGGGTGTGAAGGAGAGGCGCGGCATGGCGGATTTGCCCCATGGGCCCCTAACGAGACCCCCCCATTTCCCAGCCCACCGGTAGGGTAAGCTGACACCAGGAACCCTCCCGTAGTGATAGAAGTACAGATAAGCCAAAACACAACATAGAATATTGTTCCGTACGTTGTACACGTCACCACTCGAGAAGAAGAACGAAGAGCGCGTTTAGGACTTTCTACCGTAACCTAATCAAACCAAAAATTACGTGAACGATTATAGAAGACAATCCCACTCGCGTCGTTCGAAACCATATCAGCGTAAGGTATATTACTGTACTCTTTATGGCCATAAGTGTTTGTTAAACTCCAAATATTCGAATTACAGAACGCCGATTGTGGTCCACATATTACTCTCTCCAGTTATGAAGTTATCGTATACAAACACGATATACACTCACGTAAAGACCCGAACACTGCCGAACACTGTCAGATTTCAAAAGACCAAAAGTTTTCATTTCAGCAGCCGTGAGCGAGGCCAGAGATGTTCACGACTTGGGACCTTGCACTTTCCGTGGTGTTGCCATACGGTGGTCGTCCACACCGCGCACGTGGCATGACCTCCCCTCCCCAAGTTCCCCCACCACACCCTTCCCCCTGAAATTTAACCAGTGCCGACGCCCACTCCTGAAATTATCTTGTAATTAGTGTTTTGTTTTTCTTTTGTTGTAGAAAATGAATGTAAAAGAGGAGGCCGGCGAGGGTTGCCACAGTTCGCCATGTTTTGTGATCGTATAAGCCTCGGATTTTTTTTTTTCCGTTTACTTACAGATATGTCAGCCAATCACATGCCTGTATGCCTTAAGACCTCCTGTCACTGGTAGGATATTCCCGTCCGGTCTAC